>NC_067426.1:38306845-38352228 GCF_009764475.1 Pristis pectinata | reverse complement strand
TGAGGAATACAGAGTAGCAAGTAGGGAACTTAAGAAAGGGCTGAGCCGAGCAAGCTGGGAACATGAAAAGGCTTTGGCGTGTGCATTAAGTAGAATCCCAAGGCTTTTATTCTCGTATTGAAGGGCAGAAGAATGACGAGAGTAAAGGTAGGACCGATAAGAGACAAAGGTAGGAAGATGTGCCTGAAGCTGTGGAAGTGGGTGAGGTTCACAATGAATACTCCTCTTCAGTGTTCTCCAAAGAGGGAGGTCTTGATGATGCTGAGGACAGTGTTGGTAAGGGTAATGTTCTAGAGTATGTAGCTATCAAGAGAGAGGATGTGTTGGAGTTGTTAGAAAATATTGGGACAGATAAGTCCCCGGGGCCTGAAGGAATATTCCCCAGGCTGCTTCGTGAGGGGAGGGATGAGATTGCTGAACAGGTGGTTGGTATCTTTGAGTCCTCGTTGTACACGGGGATGGTTACCGGAGGATTGGAAGGTGGAGAATGTTGTCCCCTTATTCAAAAAAGGTAGTAGGGACAGTTCAGGGAATTACAGATCAGTGAGCCTTACATCTGTGGTGGATAAGCTGTGAGAAATGATTATAAGAGATCGGATCTATGAACATTTAGAGAATCATGGACTGATTAGGGACACCCAGCATGGCTTTTTGAAGGGAAGATCTTGCGTCACAAGCCTGATAGGGTTCTTTCAGGAGGTGACCAGGAAGATTGATGTGGGTAGTGCAGTGGCTGTGGTTTACATGAATTTTAGTAAGGCGTTTCATAAGGTTCCACATAGTAGGCTTCTTCAGAAGTTCAGAGGCCAAGGGATCCAGGGGGGCTTGGAAGTGTGGATTCAGAATTTGCTTGCCTGCAGAAAGCAGAGGGTTGTGGTAGAGGGAGTGCATTCGGATTGGAGGGCTGTGACTAGTGGTGTCCCACAGGGATCGGTTCTGGGACCTCTTTTTTTGTGATATTTATTCATGACTTAGATGAGGGGGTGGAAGGCTGGATTAGCAAGTTTGCAGATGACACCAAAATCGGTGGTGTTGTGGATAGTGTGGAGGGCTGTCGAAGATTACAGAGGGATATTGATAGGATGCCGTGAGACCTCACAGAACAGACTGCAGATTCTATCTCTGTATGAAGTATACAATGAATTACAGATGCTCCATTAACTGGTGACAGAGGAGGCGCTGCAGGTTTGCTCCTTACATGTAGGAATTGTGCAGGGCGAGTTATAGTCGGGGTATGTACATTCGGGGACACCACAACGGTTGGTAGATCATTTCTCAAAGGTTCAGAGCGGGACTGGGAAAGCAACAGGTCACCAACACACTGTCTTCTCACCTTGGACTGAACCCTCGCGTCTCCATGTCCATACGTCCGTCGCCGTCTGCCATCAAATGTAGCTTTGCTTCCGGAATTGGAGGAACCGGGCCTGGCGACACCGAACGTGTCCATCAGGCCCGGCCACGATACTTTTCTGAAGGAAGGAAAACGTGTGTTTAAGGTCTTACCCCGATGGTGATGCAGGTTCAGTGCGATATCTCTTCTTCTGCGATCGGACCGCAGATCTGCAGAAATACAGCACAGACAAGACTCATGAAATAAAACGTTGGATGAAACGAAAAGGCAACATTTTGTTTTGTTGCACACGAGGGCGGAGTGAGCGCGGGAAACACGGCGCGGGACACTGCTCGAAGCTGACGCGCTTAAAACGCATGTGTTTGAATCAGATGACACAGTTGTGATGGAGGGATGAGCGACAGAATAGAAGCAAAGCAACATTGGTAAAACGACCATGACAGGACTCGAACCTGCAAACTTCTGGTAATTTCCCATCAAACACCGAAGTCAGACGCCTTATCCATTAGGCCACACGTTCGCACCCTATGGGAAACGCCAAGAGACAAACTAAAAAACCTGCTGGGCCGATATCCTGTGAGAGAGTGAGAAGGAGGGAAGCATTTCGCAAGCCCGGAAAGAATTAACAGCTGTCAAGAGTTTCCACATGTGGAATGATTCCAGGATGGAGCTGAATGTATTTACACACTGAACAGCATTTTCATCCCGGTTGGGAAGTTAGTATGTTCACTTTTCCTGCTCCGCCCCTTCCCGCTGGCAGATACAATGAGGTCAAGCTGGCTCAGTGAGATGGATGGAGTGAGCTGTTTCAGGCCGTATTTAATTGCGAGTAATGCGGACCACTTGAGGCAGACATCACGTTCCCTTCTCGGAGGGTCAACTGCAGCAGCACACGATTCCTCTCATTAACATACCAGTGCAATGCATCATCCGACGGGGTTGATCAAGGAACGAGTAAACAGAAGTATATTTCAAGCTGTGCAGCACCAACAACAATCACTAATTAAGAATCTTTTGTTACAGAAATAAGTGAAGCAATATCGATCAGAATTTGAAGCAGAATATGTATAAGTATGAAATTTGGTTACAAATCCTGAGAACATTGAGAAATGTAAATTGTATCATGATAAAGGATCTGCACATTTCCGTCTCTCGCTTCTCACACAGAAGAGATGCAAAGGACAGAATTATATCCAGATCTGGTTGAGAACAAGAAGTCAAACTGCAGAGGGTTTGCCTGCGTCAGGCCCAGGGAAATGTGCTCCCGAAGTTGAACACATTTACACCATCAGCCAACTCCCTTGCTGGAAGCGATTAGATGCCGGTAGCATCCGGTTACCTTTTATTCCCACCTCGTTAAATGGACAAAAAAACAATTAGTTTCCATTTCCGTACCACCTGAGGAAGTTGTAAAACGCCGGCTATCGATTAGCTTGTCCATTTTATTTGACCTTTGAGTACTTCTCCTGAAGCTGTGATGAGATCAAACTTAAAGAGCGGATGTGACGCAAGGGGGTTTGAGGTGCTGCGAATGGAGGAGAGGAAGCGTTCAATAAATCAGGCCGAATTGTCACTGCGGAGAATCCGTTCCTGGATATGGTGATACAATGTTTGGAAGTAGACGGAGCAGTGAACCTGTAGAAACGAGCAGAATCTGAAGCAATTCCCTCGCCAGCAGACGAACAAGAGAAGTTAATGCAAGTAGCATTTCATTATTACAGCTGTGGGACGGCGCGGGGGCTCCGTGGTTTAACTGGTTAAAGCGCCTTTCTTGTAAACAGGAGATTCTGGGTTCAGCTCCCAGCGGAGCCTTTCATTTATGGGGTGAATTGCCGTGTGATGAAGGCGGGTTCCTTGCAAGCACCGCCGTTCACGCACCTCAAAACATAAAACAAAAAGCAACAGAACAAATAAACAGCCCCCAAAACGCAACAGGTCCGTTGGTGTCTCCGGAGCAAGAAACAGGGCAAGCGGTTCAACCAGATGACGTATCCGATGACTTTGTTTTGAGCTTCCTTGCGTTTTTCCGACGTAGTGTTAGTTTTGGTTGACAACTGTTTGCAAATGTGGCAGTGTCCTGTTTTGTGAACTTTCCCTGGTCCTGTTGACAAGCAATCCCACCCCGCGTTGCACAGGTCTTTTGGACTCGAACTCCGTCTAGTTCGCTGTATATTTCAAGACACAGTAGAAGTAGTGCTGAAGATATGAGGTGGAATGCAGTTTGATATTGGACACTGTTGCACACATTTGTTTCGTATCAATGGGCCACGATCGCTACCTCTGCACAATCCCCCACAGCAACTCAGGACTGTTCTGCATCCTTGCAGTGATGTTATTGACCCTGGCAGCAATGCAGGATCATTGTCACGGTGATTTGTGATTTGTTTTTAGATGTTTTTCTGCAAAACATTTCCCTATTTATTTTTAATACTGCAACAGGTAATATTGGGTGCAGTAGGTTTGCACCCAATGGCATTGGTGGGATTCGAACCAACGCCTCCGTGGAGACTGGAGCCTTAATCAGCGCCTTAGACTGCTCGGCCACACTACCGCACAGCGAAGTTATTTTTCGTTTATTATATAACAACGGTCATTGGTTGAACATGTTAATCTTGGAAATTTTGTGCCCTCCGTGTTTGATTTGAAACTATTTGTCCCAGATAGAGTGCTTGAGGCTTGATGCGGCTTCCCGTTTTCCAATCCATCCACTGTCTCTTCAAAGTATACCGGAGACATAATTAGTCAACAGTTGTCACGTGAGACGGCAAGGTGGCAGACGACGAGGTTTTTCAGACGTCAGTGCAGTGACGCTAATTTTTCTGAGTACTCTCAGTGTCGACATGGGTCAAAAGGGTTCAACTCAGACATTTCCAGCGGATGCACAGAGTGACCTCACCAACATATCTGCCTGTGTTCTTACATCCAGCGAGAATTGGGCATGTACATCAAGATGTCCATAAACTGTGCTCAAATGTCCTTCATCGAAATGAAGCAATCTCAGCTTCCGCTGATTAAAATTGCAAATAAAATCACTCGCATTGGCTGCGATACCATAAAATCTCTTCTGGACCCCTCTGGGATATTCACAACCGTTCTAATATGTGTGAACACATATGTTCAGAAACGTCCGAAATTGGCCGAAGTTCTCGTGAAGTCTTTATGATTTAATGACGGTTACTCGCCGTTGCCTTTACTGCAATCAGGAATACTTGCACCACACCAGAAACAGTTCTGTCTGCACTGTTCTACCCATTGCCCGCTCATCTGCGTTTTTAATTCAAAGAAGTAACAAAGATTACCATTTCGAAACGGAGTTTCTGCGAATATTGGAAACAGCATAAACTGGGCACTTGCATATTGTGAGGGACAGGTTCCGGGTAAAAAGTGACGTTATTTCCTGAATTATAGAAGAGATATTTGTCGATTTTTACTTCAGAAAATGTTTTAATTACCAGGAACCGAATGCAAGTGGCTTGTCAAACCTACAACATTAATGGAATGGAAGAAGTTGAGTCAACTGAAGGCAACGAAATATATAAATCATTTACCTACACACAAACATCCGTGCACATCGGAAAGACCGAACAGCACCCAGACACCCAGTCATTCAACCCTGCATTCCAGCCAAACTCATTATCGTATCAGCCGCTTTCTGTCAAGTATTCATCTGCTCCGTCTTTGAAATCATCAAAAACTCAGTACTCGCAAAATTTTCCCGAGAAGTTCCACAGACTCGGGCGATCTGTGAGAAAATAATCACGTCCTTTCTGTGTTTAAGTGAACGATTCGATTATTTCAAACCATGACCTAGATTTCTAGATTATTTAACATCAGGAGATGTCATCACCCACTGGAATTCTGACCCTGTTTATCGTTCTAGCGAATTAGGACAAAATACTGACTCTGGTGGGACTGGAAACTACAACCTTTGAATCGCTTGGTTACAGATCATTAGAAGTCCAACACACTATACATTGCGCTACAGAGCCCACAGTAGCCGCCTTTGGTGTAGAATTAAAGCTACTGAAGAGGTCATCGTATTTCGTCTAACGCAGACTTGCGTTCGTTTCATTTCATTCTTTCACTAAAGAAGAGACAAAACCAGTCCCACAGTTTTTATCCTATTGCAGCACTGGATTCCTCGATAGGATTTTTCAAACAATTAGAGGGCACGGATTTCTGATGACGCGGCAGCATATTTGAGTCTGCGCAGAAGTGACTCACGTGCGTTTCTCCTCTTGCAGAGGGCGCCGCACAGTAAATCTTCTCCAGCACAGGTGAGAAAATAACTGACATCTGCTGGATTGCGAGCAATGTCGGGAACATGCTTTCTAAGCCCACGGCAGAAGCAATACCCTTAAAGCTGTTCTTTAAATCACTGCGCCATTCAGTTGCAAAGCACAGTTTCATTGCACGTAAAGTGGTTCAGTTTGAAGTCAATTGCAGGATAGAAATCCAACGCTTAGTTTTTTGCGCCATCGAGGCCAGACGTATTAGATCCGGGTTCAGACCACACCTCGTCCCGTCTGGCTGTGGTGTGCAGTTCAGCCTTGGACTGTGTGGGTTTCCTGCATGTTCACCGGTTTCCTCCCATGTCCCAAGAACACAAAGGTTAGTAGATTCTTTGGTCCCCGTAACATGGCCACAGTGTGTCGGTGATGGATAGAATCTGGGCTCAAATGATAGGAATATGGGAAGAATAAAGGAAGATTGGCGTTTGTTGGCGGTGAATGCTTCTTGCGGACTGGGTGGACGGAAAAGCCTGCTTTCCTGCTATATCCATCTCTGCCTCCGTGAATGTATCGCTGTAAGGCTCATGTTTATGCGGGTATTTTGTTTTTCAGCATCGCAGTCGGTGGCAGTATATTTGGGAAAAACACCAAGGACCCATTAAATGATGATCGAGCATCATCAGTGGAATAATGACTGAAATCACAATTCTTGTCCAATTTCCATTACAATACGTATTGTTCATATTGAAACATTCGAACATAAATTTGGAAGAATATTTATCCGTGCTTAAATGTGGAATGAAGTTAAAACAAAAGTAAGATGGAAATATGATCTGTGGAGGGAGAGGAAATTAAAGTTTCAGAGCTCTCAGACGATATCGACACATCTCGCTGTCTCGGACCAACATAGCAATCCGGCATTTGTGTCGCTGCACCGTTACATTGTCTGTCAATGGGCTTTGGCATCAGCTGTCTCTGTGGCACAATCGGCCAGAGCGTTTGGCTGTTAACCGAAATGTTTGTGGATCGAGCCCACCCAGGGACGGTGAGCTCTGGTTTTCTCCACGACATTGAACACTTCAGCGCAAGCAACCAGAAATGTGTTTTGTTTCTTTCTTTTCATTCTTTGGAGTCGACATGATCCATATGATTCCATTACAAATATAAGTTCATATCATTCACATACCATGCAAAATACATGTCATATTTTAGCAGTCACCAAGGTCAACACGATTTGAAGCTCTCACATCTAAGGAAATGGTGATTTGCTGTTTCAGCGCCCCCAGAAATGTTGAATGTCGAGGAGGAAACCTGAGCTCACCGTCCCTGGGTGGGCTCGAACCACAAACCTTCCGCTTAACAGCCAAACGCTCTGGCCGATTGTGCCACAGGGATAGCTGATGCCAAATCCCATTGACAGACAATGTAACGGTGCAGCGACACAAATCAAACACTTAATACCATTTCCCATTCTGCGATTTCGCTGTGAATTGATTTCTCGTGGTTTCGGGAGCTTTTTAACATTTTCTAATTGATGGATTAGGATTAATTAGAACTAACCATTTAAATATCCGTGTGGCGATCTCTGAAGTAATGGTGGATATTACAAGTCATTGCCTTCGTCGGTTCTTTGTAGTTTTCTTAAATCAAGGATTTGCGAATATTGGATTTCAAGAATCATTTTCTCATGTTCCCAACAGAGCTGTAAAGCAGCTCGCTGTCAGTTAAAAGAAAACGTGAGAGCGAGAAAGGGAAGCGAAGTGACAGAGAAGGACCATCTTAAGGTGGAATAAGGTGGAAATTGGCAGAAATCGGAATGAAAGCTTTGACCTCTGTGTCAGGAAGCAGCAGCAATGCAGTCTTCGATGTGCTGAAAGAGAGTTGAGAGATGAGATGGAGCCGACTCCGAAACATATCTTTATTCTCCTCCTTGTTTCTCGGATTCAACATACCTGATGTAGTCATGAAAATCTTCAGCGAGGTAACAGGCCTTTCGGCCTAATACGTCCATGCTGATGAATGAATCTACCTGATCCAATCAAATTAGCCTGAGTTGGGCCCATATTCCTCGGAACCACTCCTAACCATGTAACTGCCAGGGTATCTTTGAAATTTAAACTTGCACCCACCTCTCCACTTCCTCTGGCACCCATTCGATATGGACTCCACCACCTGTGTTAACAATGTGTCCATCAGATCCCCTCTTAATATTACCCTGTCACCCGAAACTTATCCCTTCCATTTTCAGTCTATGCTACCAAAGAAACAGAGACAGTAACAATCCAACTTATCTATGCCCATTATGCCCATTATGATTTTATCAACCTCTAAATGTCAGTCCTCAGCCTCCGTTGCTCCAGGGTAAAAACACAGCTTATCCAATCTCTCCTGGTTAGTGAAGCTGTCCAGTGGTCACTCTTGTGAATATGTTCTGTACCCTCTACAGGTGAACGACATCTTCCCTGCAGTGAGTTGACCAGACTTGCACACAGTTCCCCACGTGTCATGTGTCATGTTCATCAGTGTCATGTACAGCTCTCACATGACGTCACAATTTTGTACTCAGTGCCCTGACTAATGAAAGCACGCGTGACAAGCATCGTCTCCACCAACCTGTCTACCTGTGTCGTCAAATTCCGGAAAGTATTTCCTTACACGCTGAGGTCTCTCGGTTCTACAACACTTCACAGGAAGCTCTCATCTCCCGTGTTTAACATCCCAAAATGCGACTCTTCGCAGTTGTCCCAGTTAATTCATCTGCCGTTCCTCGCCTACTTTGACAGTTGATTAAAGTCCTGTTGTTATTTCACATAACCTACTTCATTCTCCCACCAATATCGGTGTCTCCCGCACAGGTGATAACAATGCTACCTCAGTTTTTATCTCTATCGTTGATATGGATGTGACAAACAAGGGACGCAGCACATATCCATGTGGAACTCCACCGGTCACAGGCTTCCAATAAAAAAATGCAACTCCCCACTACAGGAAACCGACTCCCAGAACCACGCCAATTGACTCGTTCTCACTGAGTCCCATGTGATCCAACCTTCATGAACAGCCTCCCACGCGGGACCTTTTCACAGGCCTTGATAAAGTCGATATTCCTAGAAATGTCCACCGCCCTGGCCTTGTCGATCTTCGCGGTCATCTCTTCAAAGCTCAATCAAATTCGTTAGTTTCATTCGCACAAATCGGTGCTGACTCTCCCTATAGGGTCGATAACTTCCCAAATGCAGGTCGATTCTGTCTCTCGGAATATCTTCGAGTCACTTTCCCATCATAAATCCCTTCACCGGCCAGTAGTACCCTGGTTTGTTTTTTCACCTACCCTCCTCTCTCTCTCTCTATTTCACCTACCCCCATCCCCAATCTCGCTCAAACATTTTTAGAACATCGTTAACCACATGAAAGCTACCGGAGGACAGGAGGGTGTCCGGTGAGGAAGAAGAAGGTATAGAGGAATGTAATGATGGACAGAATATGGAAAAACATCTGAGAGCAAGAGACTGAAAGGGAAGCAGAGCAGAAAAGTGTGCGCTGGACAGAGATGGAAAGAGAACGTCAGGGAGCGAGCGAGAGAGAGACAGACAGAGAGAGGCGGAGGGTAGATGAAAAGATGGGACATTGTTTGTGAGAGAAAGGCTGTAAGGTGACAAAAAACAGAGTCAATTAAATCAGGAGCAGGTCTTTCGGTCTGTCGAGTTCGACCCTACATTCAATAATGTTTGGTCGATTTCAAGACAATTTTCTGTCTTTTGCTTTGTACTCTGATTCCGTCAGTTTCTGGAATTCGAACTCTGTCTGTGCTAAACGAAGCCATTGACCGAGTCTTCACAGCGGTACCATTGGAGAATTCACCTTAATGGAGATATTTCTCCTCCTTTCAGTCCTAAATAACCGTCTCCTTCAGAAGGTGAGAGAATAAAACAGAAAGCAGGAGACAGACGCGGAGTGAAGCAGTTTATCTGAGAGATGACGAGAGGGAAAGAGAGAGAGAGAGATGGGGAATGAGAGAGAGAGACAGATAGAGAGCGCAAACATGACGGACGTAATTTGGTTTCACGGCAGTTATGCGGAATTTAACTGAATGAAGTTCTTCTGACTTCAAAGCAGAATCTCTTGCCTCTGTTTCCAAGGTGAATGGGAACGCCCAGAAGACGCACTCGCCTCACCACCTGGAGCAGGATCCAAAATTATGTTCTTGTCCAGGATCAAACTGGGGACCTTTCGCGTGTGAGGCGAAAGTGATAACCGCTACACGACAGAAACCACGGCGCCCTGTGATGCCATTTTACACAGAACATGTAATCCGGGGAACGTTGAAAATAAAACAGAGGAAAAGAGTCCAGGGAAGTCGGTCCGTTCTGGGAGGAAGCAGAAGCTGGGTAAAGGTTTCAACATGTTTCCACCGGTGTCGGACAGTGACTGTCAGACCATCATGTTCACAGTCACACTGAGGAAGTAAAGGGATAAACATTGTAAACATACCTATAGCTTGTAGAAAAATACCTGGCAGGTAACAGCACGCAAGCTGCTGACTCAATGGATAAGATGTTAATTACTTTGTCCGGGACCCTGGTCAATCCAGTTCTGCCAGACAATAGGAGTACTGGGTGCAAAAAACAACGAGGTGGAAGCTGGTCCTAAACAATGAGGGGGGGGGGGGTACCTGTCTTTGAATTTCTTGATTATAACTCAATTATGATGGACAATAGGTGCGATGTCTGTCTCGGGATCTCTGTGGCTTGACCGAAACTCGCGGTGCCGCATGCATTAAGTGTGCGTGACAATATCTGCATAAATTTCTGTCTGCTCCTTTGTACGGGGAGAACTCGGGAAGCGACTCTTCACGAGTGCTGAAGAGACCTCTCCTCAGTGGTGCACTGCTAATTAACGCGTTTTATCGAAACAACCTCGTGGAACTGTGTTACTTTACAGCGGACAGAAGTGAGAACTTAATTTCGAGACGACAATTTGGCGAGCCAGCCTGGAGCCCAAGACGAGGTTTCGGAAGCGGCGTGAGCGATCGACGGGGATAACGTCTACCTGAGACGGGAGGGCCGACAGGTTCCGATTCACCATGATCCCTCTCAGGGAGTCGGACACCTGATCGATCGCTTCGCTTGTCGAATATCCTCTGACGGACTCCTCGCGAACCTCTCCGAGTGCTACAGGTAAAAGGGGTTCGAGTCCCTAGTTAAGTTAATTTCGTGTTCGGGGTTCCAGTCCCCAGTCAAGGTAATGTCAGGTTCGGGGTTACAGTACCCAGTTTCGTTAGTTTCGCGTTTAGTGTTCGGGTCCCCAGTTTCGGGTTAGGGGTTCGAGTCCCCAGTTTCGGGTGTGGGGATCGAGTCCCCAGGTTTGGGTTTTAAGTTTGTGAATTTCAAGGTTTTGTGGTCTAAGTTTTGAGATCGGTTCTCCGGTACTACCACCATGCCTTAGACCGGTTCTCATGAGGGGAAATCCCCAACGGAGAGGTCAGGAACCTGAAGAAGGTGGACGAAAGAGACCGATCTTATAGATAATTGCAGCGATGTGTACCATACGATCGGGTGGAATACAAAATGGCACAAACTCTCAATAGGTCTGGGTCCAATACCCCACTGTCTAAGTTATGTAAAGACGATCCGAAGAATGATAGTAGGAGCTGCGGGTCGGACCATCCTATCCTCCTCATTTTCGTCCGTATCATTACTTTGGAACAACAGGGGCACGCCAGACATGTCGGGAGGTACCTCCACTTTATCCTTATTTCTTTTATTTTTATTCCTACGTTTATCTTATTCTCCTGATCTACCCCTTCTCTCTCCCTTCTGTTCCTCTCAGCATCGTGGTCTCCGCACTGAAACTTCAGAACTTCCCAACTCTTAGGATTTCCCTTTTCATCACACACACTAATTCATTTTATGCGCTCATTATGTCCCCAACTATTCTGTTTAGATTTATTTGTTAGTTCTTCGGCTGTTTTTCTCCAGGTAGACATTAATATTTTCCATTTTCCCCCAATATTGAGCTCCCATATGCCCTTTCTGCTTTTGGGCACATTCACATTTCAAGATCCCCCCAGTGGCCATATTTCATTTCCCAATTTTTTATTGAAGCACACCGATAATTTACGGAAGTTACTATCATTCTTCGGATCGTCTTTCCATGAGATCCCCTCTCATTCTTCTGAATTTCATGGAATTTATAGTCTCCGGCGACTCAATCTCTCCTCGTTCGATAGCACCTTCAGCTCCGGAATCAACTTGCTGAAACTCCTCCGCACAGCCCCCAAAGCCAGCATACCTTTCCTAGTCAGTAACCGGTAATGCACGCAGTACTCGAGGTTCGGACTCAGCAGAACCCAGTATCACCTCCCTGCTCTTAAATTCACTCCTTCCAGCTATGGAGGACAATATTGCATTTGCTTTCTGTATGACATGTTGCACTTGCAAACCAACCTTTTCCGATTCATGCACAAGCATTCCCAAGTCCCTCTGCACAACAGTATGCTGCAATCCTTCACTATTCAAATAATGATCTAATCTTCTATTTTTCGTTCGAAAGTCGATGACCTCGCATTGATCAACATTGTACTCCACGTGGCGGACTCTTGCCTGCAGAGTATTACTTCTATGTACTGATGTAAAATGATCTACAAGGATGGCCTGTTGAACAAAGTTTGTCACTCTGTTCTGGTATATGTGAGAATAATAAACCCATTACCAATTGCCAATTCAAGGAGAGATACAGGTTGTGCACGGGAACAGGCATGAAACAACGAGATCCAAAATTCAGAGGGGCAGGAAGACATCACGAGCACTGTTACATTTTTACAATGGTAGAGATTGTTAGATCGACAGCCTTTCTACAGATAATATTTGCACCTCAGAAAAACATTCCTGTACAGGTAATCCCATCAGAATGATTACTCAAGCTCGGGATACAGAATCGTCCGACAATTGGTCACTCCAATCTTCTGACGCACAGATTGGTACCTTGTGACTTGAATATTTTAACCCCATTATATTTCCCACCGTTATCCTCATGATAGAGGTTGTTATAAAATATGAACCAGAAGCAGAAATTGCTGGAAGAAGTCATCCAGTAAAGAATAATATGTGGGGGGAAAATTAGCACCCATCTTCAGAACAGGGTCAAGAGTTTAAGGGCGCCTCGTTTCATATCAGAGTTGGGGGAGGGTGTAAGATAAAAACGGTATAGAAATTGATTAAGACAGATCAGATGAAATTCCATTCCTCTAATTTATGTTGTGCTTCACGTTGGCACTGGCGTTGGCCCTAAACAGCAAAAAAATATTCGTAATGTCAGTGGATTAAACATTGAAGCGTAAAACAACAAGTAGCTGAGAATCAACCGAGCGGACTGAGCCTATGTGTTCCGCAGAGCGATCACCCACGTTGCGTTTAATTTATCTAATGTAGGAGAGAAAACATTGTGAACACCGAATGCAGTGCAGTAGACTGGAACAAATGCACGTGAATCGCTGCTTCAGTTTATTACATGAGTATGAAATGAACAAAGGCAAATCCTTTAACTTACAATGACCATTGCAGTCACACATAACCTCTGCCCTTCTCATTAGATACACCTGTTATTGAGAAATGTTCACCACTTCCACGCATGTATTCTGCTGATAATTTTGTAAACTTCGATGTAAACCGTGTATGCCTCTTGAGCTTCAAGGGAACAATCCAAGCTTCCCTCCTGATATCTAAAATAATCTATCGTGTGCACCTTCTTTGTGAATCTCCTCTCCGTCATTCCAGTGCAATCACGTCCTTTTTTTTCTTGGAACCAGAGAAGTTACTCCAGTCTAACCATTCGTTTATATTATTGTGTCATGACCTTCCCTGCCAGTGAAGGCAAGTATAAGGAATGCATTGAACTCTGCATATCGATTTGCATTGGTACCTTTAGGATTCCGTGAAACTTCCATGCCTGTGGCTTTCTCTTCATCAGAACTCCCGAGAACCCCATTATTACTTGTGAATATGCTCGCCTTACTCGTCCATGAAAGGTAATCAGCACGTTCATTAATATTGAAGTCCAGCTGCCCTTGCTCTGCTCATCTTACAAACTGATAAATGTCATCAGTTAACCGACGACCAAATGGTTTACTATCGTCATACGTACAGACGTTCTATTCATAACCACATCGAGGTAGTGGCAAAGGAGAAACTGCAACAAAATGTAGTGTTACAGTTGCGGGAGAGTGCAATTCAAGTGGTGAAATAGGTCAAATAAGACTATTTACCTCACTGTCAACAACGTCACTAATTGTGTTCATTTGCAAACCTTTGAGATATGCATCAAATGTTTGGAGCAAACGCGATTATCGCAGATGCTCTGGCGGTTGAAATAGATGCACCAATTCGAGAGTCTTGTATATGGTGGTAGATTTAGGTTCTTTCACCGGTGTGGCTTTTGATGGGAGATGGCTTATTATTTCAGCGACTGCATGCATCTCAATTGCTTTGACAGTTTGCATTCGTTTGGGGTCTGCGTAGGACTGGATCCTCCATTCGTCTGAGACTCTTCAGGAAAAGACAGTGACATAAAGACTACCCGTTCTTTTTTAGTTTGTATTGGAGTGATCTCCAGCCGAGGACGATTCCAGAGAGAAATGGAACAGCCTTGTGAGGACCGTGTGGTATTGGAATCTGATGACAGGGTCAGTAGAGCAGAGTAATGGACACTGTCAACAAGAATCAAATATGATTTCGCGATGTGAGTCTGAGACGGTTTCACAACAACCTGCACTGACTTCTCGGATCGTCATTGCTTCGTCTTTGAGATTTTGCAATTTCGGCACAAACTGTGCATACCTCATCGCAATTGGGAGTTAACTCCAATGACATAATGTTGTGTTTCCCCAGGTGTTAAAAGTGCAGCGTCATTGAACGATTTTGAATTCTCAGTGTGTTGGAGCTGAAGCACCTCAGCGTATAAACTAATGGCCGTGGAGATGTATCGGCTCAGAGTTTTCTTCAGAGAGATCGCGGGCAGCTGGAAGACGACTAATTCTCACACAACATGCTTGCCACATTTTACAGTGTCAGGAAAATATATTACTTGATCATTGCCGTTATTGGTGTTCCTGGTAATAGCAAAGGCAAAGTAACGTTTGCAATTTTGTCTGCGCTGTATTTAATTCGTTCAGCAACCGACAGCGTCGTGATGCGGGTATGTCAATGAGTGCAATGCAGACATTGGATTAATAACCCTGTTCGTTCACAATTTCCTTTGCCCTTTAGTCTGTGGCCTCGGCTGAATATAAACCGACAGTTGAAACAGATGCAGAGTGGGTGAGTGGGGAGACGGATTGACTTTTGGATTGATAGCACGCATTGTAGATTTAATGAAATCCCGCTGTCAAATAAAACTCCGATTGACCAGCGCGCTCGGGACCTTTCCAGGCGATTTGGTGTTGTTCATTATCAATACCACAACATGCTTTAAATTCAAATTTAGAAGAGGTACCAGAGTATTTTAAGGAGTCACCCAGCAAGTTTGAAGTGAGCGAAGGAACAGACGCACAGTGAGATTCGGGGAAGCACGGAAATCATCACGTTTGAGGCAGATGTCGAAATATCGACAAATCCGAACATTCAAGTGAGGGACTGTGTGAGTTTTAGGGCAGCAGGGTTTGATGCCACACCCTATTAGAGAGGGGAATTAAAAGCCAACGTTGCCGGCTCTCCGTTTGTCGTCAGACGCGGTGAAGGACGGCAATGTTCCGCTCTGGAAAAGCAAGCAACAAATCATCCTTAATAATGCTGCAGTAGTTTAGAGTAACCCCGAAAAAAGGCAGGTGTTTGAATTATCGGCACCGAACTTCGACTGTAATTTGAACATTTCCATCACTTCAATGGAAAATACCTGAATCACTCAGCGCATCATGCAGAATCTGTGGAAAGTGAAAAGTGCAACGTATCTGATCCGGGACCCTTCAACACAAGTGATGCCGTGTCTGAGGATCACAGGTCAAGGACAGAGGCCGCCACCCTACCGTCCATCCTCTGCGTTACGCTCCCCTCACCCATTCGTTAGCAGATGTTGGCTCAAGACATCTGTCACGGTGGGATTGTGCTGACTGTGAGTCGGCATCCGGCCTGCAAAACCCTGTTGTTTTTGACTGAAGAATGCATTGCTTATAAGGAGCACAGCACAAGCGTGGTTCAAAACGTAACAACGTTAGCAAGTAGTTTTGTAATAATATTCAGTGGTGTTCTTGCCGCTTGATATTGTTTCCCTTCCTTTGAATTCCGGGTCTTGTATATGGTGGAATATATGGGACGTTGTACCAGTAAAGTTCCGCTACGCCGGCAGGGTTCGGGCATTGGTGATATCAAACAGATTGTCTCGACCGTCCGAAGTCTTTCTGTCAATCTCACAACAAACTGCCGACATAAAGTATTTGAAGAAGATGATACACAGTGAAGTAAATTTGTTTCTCGTTTGTTGTTGACATCCTAAATCCAAAGAGATAGCGGAAAGCTGTAACAGTTCAGTATCAAGGAAGTGGTTTGAAAGTGGAACAAGGACAAGCCAATGAAATACAGGCTGGACAGCCTGATATCGGTAGTGGGGAGTTAATGGAAGGCGTTCTGAGGGACAAGGTCTACCAACATTTAGAATGTAAGAGTCTGATCAGGAGTCAGCATGGCTTTGTGCGTGGGAAGTCGATCTGTCGAAATATGTTGAGTTTTTTGAACAGGTAAACGAAATATTAGATGATGTACGTCAGTGGACGTTCTGTATTTCGACTTAAGAAAGGCCTTCCACAAGGTACTGCATTGTTGGCTGATCTGGAAGGATTGGTCCCATGGAATCCAGGGAGAACTGGTTCGGTGGATTCAAGACTGACTCGGAGTATGGAAACCACGGAGGGTGGTGGTTGGAGGCTGATTCTTGGAATGATGGCATGTGGTTAGTGGGGTGACGCGGTGGTCGCTGTTGAGACCCCTGTTATTTGTTATTCCCGGAGCTGAATTGTATCGGAATGTACAAGGATATGATTAAAGAAACAATTGGATAGGTACATTGAGAGGCAGTGCTGAGAGGGATAAGGGCTGAACGCATAATTTCGGAATGAGTGAGTCGACACTGTGTCCGGCACGGACACTTTGGCCCGAAGGGCTGTATCCGTGTTGTCTTGCTCTGTGACTCCGTGGCTGCATAACGCGCAACCAATTGAAGTTGCGGAGTTTGAAAGAAGAGCAGGGACCGGGACCCCGGTGGGTGCGGGAAACACGGAAACCCGCGATTCGAGAAGTATATGGAGACCACGTTTCCGGTGAACCATTAAATGGAGAGGGAGCGGTGGTACCGGGGCTCCGGAGGATGGGGTGTGTGCTTGAACCCGGCTGGAAGGGAACGCGATAATGACAATCGTTGAGCAAGGTGCGAAGCATTCGTGTTCCACGAATAGTCGGAGAGCGGATAATGGGAAGTTTACAACGTCTTCTTCAAACTCCTCGCTCCGATCCGTTGAAGACACCTCTGCCCCAAACCCTACTGCGCTCCCGGTACCGTTCCGTTTCTTCTCTAATACGCGCGTTTCCGCCGTCTGCGATTCGCGTTTCAAACATTTTGAATCTCAAGGGCTGTGTTATTCGCAAACCAAAGTGAGATGGTTGTCATTTCCCCCTCAACTCTCTGCCCTGTGTCGCACAGAGCGGTAAGTCAATAATTTCCGGCATTCTTTACTCTGCTCTCCCAGTGAATTCTGTGGCGATTGCGATCCTGTCCCGGGGTAAGTGCGGCCTCTCCACCTGCACCACTCGCTACCTGGTGGCCATGGCAACGGCAGATCTACTGACCATCGTCAGTGGGATCATACAGTGGCGCATCAGTTATTATTATTTCCCAGGGACTTCCCTGGACATCACCCCCGTGTGCAGTTTTATCCCTGCCCTGGGATTCGCAGCCACCGGCTGTTCTGTCTGGTTCACCGTCATTTTCACCTTTGATCGGTTTGTCGCCATCTGTTGCCAGAAGCTGAAAACAAAATATTGCACCGAGAAAACTGCGGCTGTGGTTCTTACATCAACTGGCGTCCTGTCCTGCTTCAAAAATGTCCCCCTTCTTCTTCATTTATCAACCCAGGAGGGTGATCGACAATGTTCCCTGGGACTGTAGTATTAAAACGAGCTACTATACTGATCCCGGATGGGTGGGATATGAATGGCTGGACACTGCTCTAACGCCTTTGCTGCCGTTCGCGTTAATCCTGCTGTTCAACGTTCTGACAGTCAGACACATTTTAGTAGCCAGCCGTGTCCCTAAGGGGCTGAGGGCTCAGAACAAGTGGGAGAACCGCAGTGACCCGGAGATGGAGAGCAGGAGGCGGTCTGTGATCTTATTCCTCACCATATCCGGCAGTTTCATCCTCCTGTGGTCGGTGACCGTTGTCGATTTCCTTTACTACTCCATTGCCGGAGTGGATCTTATTAATTCCGACGAATCTCGATACATTTGGCAACAGTCTGGTGGCATGCTGATGACTTTAAGTTGTTGCACCAACACGTTTATTTATGGAGTGACACAGGCCAGGTTCAGAGAGCAGTTCATCAACGCAGCGAAATATCCGTTCACCTTAATTATTCGGTTTATAAACAAACAAAGTATCTGATTTCCAGCCAGGGATGGGTCGCCCTAAGAGAGACACAACACCGGAGCGGACACCTCGGTACACGTAGGCCGGCCCCACCGGTAACAACGCTTTCTCGACTAAACCTCCCCTTTTATTTTATTTCCTCCACACTCCCGTCGGCGCTTCGTTCTCCGCCGCTCCCCTTGCTACAGGCCACCGACATACCAGTGTCTTTCTTCTTTTGCAATCTTTTTATTAGTTTTCAAATTAATACAGATTGATATATAGCATCAATGTTTATACGTGTAATACATGGAGATCAGGAGAACAATCATGGCATAGATCATCATAAACAACAATAAAATATAAATAAATCTGTGGATCCAACGATCTCAGTAAATGAATATAAAATAAAATAAAGGAAAGAAGATTTATTATATATATTTTAAAAAAACAAATCAATAAGAAAAATTATAAACAATATAAACTAAACTAAACAGAAAAATAGCACAAAAACAAAGAAAAAGATGAAAAAACTGGGCTACATTTTCTCAGTAGAAACAGAGCAATATTATGTCGTCAACTCCGTTCCTTTAAGTTGGAATGTTATTGAAAAGGGATCGACATCATGTGAAAATATTGAATAAATGGACTCCAAATATCTTCAAATTTAAGCGAAGGATCAACAGTACCACTCCTAATTTTTTCCAAGTTTAAACATGATATAGTTTCAGAGAACCATTGAAAAGTAGTAGGGGGTATCGTATCCTTCCATTTAAGCAAAATGGATCGTTTGGTTATTAATGTAACAAAAGCAATCATACGGTTAGCGGAAGCAGATAAATGGCCAGACTCTATCCTTGGTAATCCAAAAATTGCAGTGATAGGGTGAGGTTGTAAATAAATCTTCAATACGTTTGAAATAATGTTAAAAATATCTTTCCAATATTTTTCCAAAAAAGGACAGAACCAAAACATATGTGTCAAAGAAGCCACATTCGATTTATATCTATCACATATAGGATCTATATGGTTATAAAAATAAGCTAGTTTATCTTTAGTCCTGTGAACTACCTTAACCTGTATCAACGAGTGTCTGGCACACATTGAAGATGTATTAACTAAATGAAGAATTTTCTTCCAAGTCTCTGTAGGTACAGATGTCTGGAGTTCACTTTCCTATTCATTCTTAATTTTGTTCAATGATTCTGGACGTATTTTCATAATTAAATCATAGATTATTGCTATCAAGCCCTTCTGATAAGGATTAAGACCTAAAATTTTCCCCGTAGTTTCAATTCTGTAAGGTGGCGGAGAAGAGGGTATAGCAGCTTTTAAAAATATTTTAATCTGCAAATATCGAAAAAGTGTGATCTAGGCAAATTGTATTTATTAGGCAATTGTTCAAAAGATGAAAAACAGATATCAATGTATGGATCGCGAAAACATAATATTCCCTTCGTTTTCCAGATGGAAAAAGCTGAGTTAACTCTGGATGGATGAAAGAAAAAAATAGATTGAATGGGACTTGACAAGTTAAATTTATTCAATCCAAAATATTTACGGAATTGAAACCATATTCCTGTTGTATGTTTAACAATTGGGTTAGTCATATGTTTACCTAATTTGGTGAGTGCAAAAGGGAGTGAAGCTCCTAAAATAGAAACCAATGAAAATTCAAGTACTTATTGGTGCTCAAGGTGTACCCAGTTCGGGCATTGGATTACATCTAAATCTTGTATTCAAAAAATTAAATACCTGATAATTATTGCCTAATAATATAATCTAAAGTTAGTTAGGGCCATACCACCATCCTGTTTTTTTAGTTTTTGTAAATATTTCTTACTTAACCTTGGGTGTTTATTCTGCCAAATATATGAAAGAATTTTAGAATCAATAGTGTCAAAAAAAAAATTCGGGACAAAGGTTAGAATCGCTTGAAATAAATGTAAAATTTTTGGTTAAATATTTATGTTAATCGCATGAATACGGCCTACCAATGATAAAGACAGTGGAGACCACTTAGTAAATAATTGTTTAACATTGGCAATTAAAGGCAAAAGATTAGCTTTCAGTAAGTCCTTACGTTTCTTGGTAATTTTAACACATAAGTACATAAAGTCATCAGTTACCAATCTAAAAGGTAATTGGTCATAAATTGGGGTTTGCATATTCAATGGAAAACTTCGCTCTTATTAAGACTTAATCTATAGCCAGAAAAAAAAAAACGCTAAACTGATCTAGTAGTGATAATACTGCGGGGATAGATTCATACGGATTAGAAATATAAATTAACAGTTCATCTGCGTAGAGAGGCATCTTATGAATCTTCTGTCCGCGAGTAATGTCACATGCATTTGAAGAGTCCCGGAGTGCAATAGCCAAGGGTTTAACGGATAACCTTGTCTAGTACCTCGAAAAAACCGAAACAAAGGAGATCTTTTATTATTAGTAAGTATTGAAGCCATAGATGTATAAAAAATCATATTATTCGCAGATATAAATTTAGGGCTAAAACTAAATTTTTGAAGTGTAGTGAATATATATTCCCATTCGACTCTGTCAAACGCCTTTTCAGCATCTAGTGAAACAACACATTCTGTAATTTGGGGTGAAGGAGTATATATAATATTCATTAATCTTCTAATGTTAAAATGTAAATAACGATTCTGAATAAATCCTGTCTGGTCTTCAGAGTTAATTTTTGGGAGAACCTTTTCCTCCACAGCCGTCCGTGTCAATAAATTCCACAGCTTCTCTACCTTCTGCCTCAAGAAATTCCACCTAATCTCAGTTCTAAAGTGACGTCCCTTTAGTCTGAGACTCTGCCCTCGGTTCCAAGACTCTCCTTTCAGTATCCGGTAGGTTTCAATGAGATCCCTCCTCATCCTTCTGAACTCTCTCCAGCACAGGCCCAGGGACATCAAACGCTCCTCATACGTTAAGCCTTACAGACCAATGATCATTCTTGTGTACCCCCTCTGAACCCCTTCGGGTCAGCACATCCTTGCTTAGATACGGGGCCTATAATTGCTCACCAAGTGCCAAATGCCGTGTGACCAGCGCTTTCTAAAGCCTCAGCGGTGTATCGTTGGTTTTATTCTTCTGGTCCTCTCGAAATGAATGCCAACAGCGTATTGGTGTTCTTTGGTACCGATTCAACCTTCAAGTTATCTTGAGGGAATCCTGAACCAGAATTCCCAACTCCCAATGAATGTCTCATTTCTGAATTATTCACCCCTGCTCCTACTCTCCGAATATGCCCAACACTTTCTCAGACGCCCTGCCTCCGCGAATCTCCCTCTACCTCCACCTATCTTGGTATCGCTCCCACACTTGGCCACAATATCATCAGTTCCTTCAACGTACAAAGTGAGAAGCTGCAGTCCGTACACTGACCACTGCGAAACTCCACCAGTCACAGGCAGCCATCCTGAAAACTACCACTTTTTCTCCACACTTTTGGCTTTTGCCAGTCAGCCAATCTTCTGTCCATGGTGGTACCTTGCCTGCAATATCATAAGTTCTTATCTTGTATCGCAGTCCTGTGTGCGGCACGCTGTCCAACGCTTCTAAAAGTCCAAGTAAATAACATACACCTGTTAACCCGATTTTGAAGTCCCACTTCCGTCTGCTGTAGATCACACAGTGCCACAGGTTAATTCAAACGTGTTTATTTGGCAATATATCGCTAGGGAGAAACCTCCTTACTCTCTGGCAGAGTCCGCGGCGGGGTTCTCCGAGGTACAGAGGGGGCAGACAGTAATTTATACAAACATTGTCACGCACACTTTAATGAGTCAGGCGCCGGAGTTCTTGGTTGAGCAGGAAACGGACAAAGGGCTACTGCAGATGGACAAAGAGCAGACTCACACCGCAGGTTCAGCTGATCGTTTTGCAATCGGGTGAGGCAAAGGAAGGTATCACCTTCATTGTTTGATAGAGCCTTCTCATTTCCAGTTAAGATTGACCATCATCTCCATAGTCAAACATAATGGGAATCCAATTAAGTCCCAGACACAGCAATTACTGCACAGCACCCAGCCCAGGAATGCAGTGGTGTGGCTGTTCTGGCCCAAAGGAAACTTTTTAAATCAGCATTTCGAGCAGCCATAATTCTCATCCATCTTAAGATATGAATACATTTATAGTTTATTAATCCTACACCTCCTCATTCCCCTCATTTATAATATCATGATAACCTAGAGGCGTGCTTAGAACGGGGTCGAGATTTTATTAATAAGGACCTTGCAACAAGTATTCAAGCAGGTCAGCACCACACAGCATATTTGAATAATAACTATAAGCCCTACTGCTCCATGCAGCAGGTATGATGCCACTGACCCTCCCATCAGCCACCCTAATCAAAACTTGCCTCCTGCAAGTCCCTGCCCAAAGTTATCTCCTTGCTTCTGAATATCCAGAATGTCATGGGAAATTTTGTAGGACTCATCCTTAACATTGGTGACACATTTATCCCCGATTATGGCACATAGTCCCCCTTTCTGAACTAACAAGTAGTCCACAGCGTACCGGGTCTGTTGGGCATAAAGTCAAAGTTCCGCCATTTCCTGGTTCACTACCTCAGGCCCTTGATGGCGCTGTTTCCCAGCACGGTCAATCTGCAGACGAAGTAGTTCCGATTGTTTGCGGCCATTTTCTTTGCCATATACCCTTGAGATAGAGCACTCAGGAACGCATAGCCTAACGATGATCCCACTACCGCAGGATCCCTCCATTCTTCGCAGAATTCCTTACTTACTGACCATGCTACAAGTCTTCGTTGGATACGAGCTTTCTGGGGGCAGGGGACCGTGTCTAGCCCAATCACTCCTATTGCGAACCAGGCTGGCAGAGTGGGGGTTGCGGTGGTATAGGTACCATTGAAAAGGAGCACATACCCTTCCTTGGCCCGTAACAGGTAATATTGCCCGTTAGCTGTGGACTAGGCATCTGAGAATACCAAGTGATTCCAGCAACTCTCCTCCCATGAATTCTCAGATAACTTTCCCCCGTTAGCCATTCCAAAGAGACATTTGACACTTTCACATGAGTAACGTTCCTTTCCCCAGAAACACATCGCTCCCCTGCAAGTAGTTCAACACACCGTGTTGGCACACTTACACCTGAACCATCCTGCCCTTAATGCACACTTTCTCTCTCTACAAGTGGTGGTGGCGCATGATAGCGTGTACTGTACTATCGCTAGCCCACAACCCCATCTCTTACCGTTGAAGCAGTGAGGAAGGACTGGTGGTTGGTTGTGCTGCTAGAGTCTGCGGTGGCTCCTTGCAAACATTTACCTGGCAGCACCCTCCCTTAAGATCCCGTCTGCCCAATGTTTTTTGTTTTCGAGTATTCATATCTTAAGAGAGCCCTGGGGCTCCAGATTGGTGTGGCTACAAAAAGACCTTCTACTGATTCTACCAAGGGGTAGCAAACGGTGCGATTGCCTTGCAGTTGTATACGGGCTTTGTAAAGTAAATTGTCCTCTAATTCCCACACACGAGTACCGATAATGATGAAGAGTCCAAATTTAAGAAGCATCGTTTTCCCTCTGGTGGCCATCGTGTACAGTCACTTAGATGAATCCAGCGTTCCTGGCCCTGTATTTTCACCACTTTAGGGGTCTGGAGCAGCATCTGGAAGGGGTCTTTCCAACGAGGTCCCAGATTAGGTTGTTCCCAGTCCCCTATCAGCACCGACTCTCCAATTTCCAGGTTAGGCAACTCCTCATCCTTTCCCTCCTGCTGCGTAAATGTGCTCTTACCTGTGAATGAAGGAACTTTAACGAGGTCGTAAGTTGCCTGAAATACCTTTATAGTTTATTCCCCATGATATTAAGGTCAACATGAGTAGGAGAGCTGGGTGTCAACATCCCATTGGGTTCTTCCCGGGCGTCCATAGACAATGTCGGCAGCCGACACCCCGGTGGCTGAGTGGAGAGTAATTCTCATGTGGTAGAGAGCTAATGGGAGAACCGTCAGCTAATTTAGACCTGTCTCTGAGACTAATTTAGTCAATTTATTCTTCAAGGTGCCGTTGGCTCATTCTACCATGCCCGCTGCCTGAGGGTGGTAGGTGCAATGCACCTGCTGTTCGATATGCAGTGCCTCGCACAATTCCTTATTTATTTTCCCTATGAAGTGAGAACCATTGTCTGAACTAATGTGTCGAGGTATCCCAAACCTTGGTAAGATCTGCGTGAGCAATAATTTCACCACCTTTGAGGCCTTATTGTTACTGGTAGGAAAAGCTTCAATCCATCTACTAAATACATCAACAATAATAAGACATTGGTTAAAGCAACGTACACGCGGTAATTCAATAACATCAACTTGTATACATTCAAAAGATCCCCCTGGCAAGGGGGTTCTGCCTGCGGAGCACCTCACCCTTTTTCCCAGCATTGGTTTGTTGACATATTAAACATGATCGTATTTTGCCTGTGCTGCTTCCTCCAATCTGGGGTGCCACCAAGTACGTAATAAAATATTACTCATCCCCCCCTCCCCCGTGCCAAGGTGGGTGTCAGAATTCAGGCAGTCGATAAGCATTGGTAACAAAAAATCAGGTAGACATACTAGACCGACTGGAGTGGTCCAGAGGCCATGTGGCGTAGCGTGGGTACACCCGTGCTCCTTCCATACATGTTTTGCTAAGTCAGGGGCGTCCCCCCATAAGTGCTCCACAGCAACCATGTCTGGGGTGTCCTGTGTTGCTGTTTTAGGTTAATAAACAACCACCTGTTTTTCCGCAGTCGAAACGATATTATTCCCCCGGTGCGCTGCCAATTTTGCCTCTGCATCTGCCCTGTTATAGCCCTGTGATATTCGGGAGGCGTCTGAGAGGTGGGCTGAGCATTTGATGATGGCTAATTTATTAGGGAGGAGGATGGCTTGGAGGAGGTTCTTCACGTAAGCCGCATTCTTATGGGGCTGCCTTTAGACTTCATAAATTCTCTGTGCGCCCATAGTTGACCGAAATCATGGGTGACTCCAAAAGCATATCGGGAATCAGTCAAGATAGTAGCTACTCTGTCCTTGGCTAAAATACAGGCTCTGGTAAGGGCGAAAAGTTCTGCTTTTTGGGAAGAGACTGGGGGCTGAAAAGATGCAGACTCGGCAACGTGGAAGTCATCTACTAAAGCGTAGCCCAAAGGCAGATTCCCTGTTCCGAAATGGAGGAACTGCCGTCGACATACAGGTTTAAGTCTGCTGACTGGAAGGCTTTATCTGAAAGTTCCGGACGGGGTGTAGTCAAAAAGTGGTTACGCAGTAAACAGTCATGCGGTGGGTCTTCAAGATCCTCAGGTGGGATCTCTAGGAAGGTGGCAGGGTTAATGGTGGTACAGTATGCAAAGGAGAGGAGCGGGATATTCAGGAGAGCTATCTCATATCTGTTTAAGCGGACCTGGGTAAGGTGTTGGGTCTGATGGGAGGTCAGGATTGCCGTTACGGTATGGGAAGAATAAACAACCACGGACCGTTGCAGGGTTACATTGGAGGCTGCTGTTACGAGGGAGTAGATTGATGGAAGCATCTGAGAACACGGTGAAAGTCCCCTAGCTACCGGGTTCAGCCGAGTAGAGTAATATGCCACTGGTCCTTTTCTATCCCCATGTGCTTGAGTAAGGACGGCTGTGGCGCAGTCCTCCAGAACATACACAAAAATCCGGAATGGGCGATCATATAGGGGTTGTCCCAGGGCTGGGGCTCTGGCAAGGGCCTGTCTGAGCTTATCAAAGGCCTCCTTTTGTTCCTCCGTAAGTTCAAAAGGTCCCACAGACTGGCTTGAAGCCAGGGGTGTGAGGTGCTTAGTAAGGAGGGCCACGTTAGGTGGCCACAGCCTGCAGAAATTTACTAAACCTTAGAAGGCGAGCATACCCTTCGGGGAAGCAGGCGGTGGGGTAGCAATGATGGGAGCAATACGTTCACGGGTGAGCTGCCGCTCAGTGGCGCTTAAAAGGGACCACAGAAATTTTACCTGGCGCTGTGTTCGTTTTACTTTCTGTGGAGGTATCACGTATCCCTAGGAGTGGAGTGCGTTAAGTAACTTGTTGGTGTCCGTGATGTTGGCGGGCTCCGAGGGACTTGCTAATAAAAGGTCATTGACATACTGGACAACAGTGGATTCGTCAGAAAGTTGTAACTCTTGGCGTTGTTTATGCCAAACTTGGAAGAAAATAGTCCTGGAGTGTATAAAACCTTGCGGGAGACGCGTCTAGGTGTATTGCTGACCTTGGAATGTGAAAGCAAACAGGTACTGCGATTCGGGGGGTAAGGGAATTACAAAAAATGCGTGCTGGAGATCTACGAGTGTAAAAATACAGGAGTTGGCCGGGATGTTACTGAGGATGGTAGCGGGGTTGGGACAACGGGATGCAGTGGCTGCACTATATCATTAACCTTACGCAGGTCTTGGAGCAGGCGCCATTCTACCCGTCCGGGTTTTGGGACAGGTAAGATGGGGGTGTTACAGGGTGACTGTCAAGGAACTAGAATGCGCTGTTTACAAAAGGAATCTATTAAATGTGTTATCCCTTCAACCGCCTCTCTCCGGAGGGGGTACTGTTGGACGAAAGGCAATTGTGCTCCCGGCCTTATGAGGATTTGGATCGGGGTCACTGGGGTGAGCCCTACCTCAGGTTTCGACGCGGCCTATAAATCGGGGTTTGGCGCATCCGACGGGAGTCGGTGGGCCTGATGGTGGTGTTAACGGCCTGTTACCGAAAAAGTGGTGGGGTAGTAAGTCAGGGTCCCTTCTGGTATTACCCGCGGAACCCCGTAAAAGTCTGCGTCTGCCTGCACTTCAAGTCGGTTTGCCCGGAATCCCAGCTCCTTCGGCTTATGTCCCTCATTAACTGACAGGGTAATATGAGGGGACACTCGGCCTGACTGATTCCACAATTCATTAGGCACTTGAACTAGAAGTGCTGTACCCTCCTTGCCCGCTACTTACCCTAAAACAGTAACCGTCACCATGCTATCCAGGAGGGGAGCGTACAAGATTTCCAGCTCCCTTGAGAGCCCTGTGGGGTCATAAGGAAGCGTAACATGTGGGTCGGGGCCTTCAGGCTTAGTTCAAAATCTTTGTTCGTGGAGTCCACCGCCCACCACTGAGGGGGTTTGTGAAGCCAGGGGATCCTATAAGGTTTAGGGCCGGTAATGGTAAATCCTTCATCCAGGCATTGTATGTTGAGTCGGAGGGAGCAGAGCAGGTCCCTCCCGGCCAAGTTAACCCCTAAGTCTGGGGTTACTGCGAATTGGACCAGACATTGTTGATTCCCAAATTTCACTCGTAACGTTTCAGTTAATAGGTAGGACCTCTCCTGTCCCTCCAGCCCGCTCAATGAGATCGTGGCCGTGGAAAGTTTAAAATCATGGTGGTCCATGCAGGTAGCTTCAAGGGTCGAAGTATTGGCCCCTGTATCTATCATAAAGGGGATCGGTTTCCCTTCGACTAATAAATTGACGATGGGTTCATCGGCTGGGTTATCGGTGAGGGCAGGGTACATGGAGTGGCTACTTCCTATGGTTAGTCAGGCGGAGAATGGGTTTCTAGTTGAGAAAGGCTGCCGTGTGCCGGAGGGTCTGGCCTGTCGTTGGTAGTGGGGGCAATTCCGCCACTAATGGTCAGGTGTTCCACACTGGTAGCACTCTGAAGCACTTGCCGGTGCGGATTGTTGGGGGTCCTCTGGGTAATTACGATGGTGCGGTGGTGGCGCTTGAGGGGTCGGTATGCTGGGGCTCTTGGGCCGTTGGGGCGCATTGCATACCATCTATCGGACCGGTCAACCCATCCTGGAGAGCAAAACTGCGGCTCCATTTGGTATTCTGTATTATTGGAACAGGTAGGTGGGGGCCGAGGGGGACTTTGGACCATCTCCTGTTTTACCCTTGTGGCTTTCGAATCGAGCCCGTTGTTCCAGAAGTAGACCAGGGCCTTTATCATATTTTGTCGTGTATTGTCAGGCCAATTCATGTCATTAGTGCGGACAGCTGGGTTACATTGTAGTAGGAGGACGTGAAACTGAGGGGAGGCATTGCCTCTGTTATAGGCGTCGTCCCCTGCATAGGTGCTGTAAAGTGAGCAGAAACGATCACAAAAATCTGGACCGTCCTCACCCTGTTTCGGTCGGCATTCTAAAACCTTAACTATGTCAATGGGCTGTTGGAGGGTCTTAAGCAGGGCAGCTCTAATGGTGTCTACCTGGTTCGGAGCCTGGACGGCCGTTTGGAAGGCTTTCCAGTCCGCGTAGTTACCCAAGTGCGCTTTCCACCTATTTGCCTCTACAGTTGTAAGGGTCATGCAACAAACACTAAAAGGACCCTGGGGTGTTGCCTGGTACGTCTGAATTGTTTCAATGATACAATCTATGAAATCCTCCGGGTTGGTTTTACGGTAGGGAGCCTGTCTCATGATTAGGCACAACTCCTGAGGTTTCCAAGGGGTGTAAATTTGGATCGTGTGATTAGTAGGCGCTCGGGCTGGATCGGGATTGGGGACACTCCTACTGTGGAGCTTTTTTTAGCCTTAATTCCCTTCCCCTTATTCGGCATAAGTGATGGGTCGGGACCTCTAGGGTCATAACTATTAGTGGTAGAATCGGAGTCGTAATCGTTGTCCGACTGAAGATCTATTACAGGTCTTTCCCCTACCAAAAGGTTCTGCCGTAGGTCTGTGGCTTTAGAACCGTTCGGAGGCGGTCCTTCTCTCTGTCTAAACTGATTTCTAGTTCGGGACGCAATCGGGTCATGGGACTGTTCTTGTGACGGGACTTGGCTGGCAGTAATGGTTTGCGGACTACCCACATTATATGGGGGCGACAGTGAAATTGAGGGGTAGATAGCGGATGTGGGTCGAACCCTCCAATCCTCCTCACTCTCGTCCGTATCATTATTTTAGAACAGCAGTGGCACACCAGACATGTCGGGAGGTGCCTCCACTTTCTCCTTGCTATTATTCGTTTTATTACTATTTCTACGTTGTTCCTCATTCTTCTGATCCATCCCTTCCCTTTCCCTTCTGCTTCTCACCGCATCGTAGTCTCCGCACTGAGACCTCAGAACTTCCCAACTCTTGGGATTGCCTTTCTCATCACATACACTAATCCCTCTTCTACGTGCATTATGTTCCCAACTATTCTGTTTAGATCTATTTGTTAGCTCTTCGGCCGTTTTTCTCCAAGTAGACATTAATATTTTCCATTTTTCCCTAGTATTTGCGTTCCAAATCGCCTTTTCTGCCTTTTGGTTCCCCAGGTTCCCCCTAATGACCATATTTCATTTCCCATTTTTTTATTGAGGCCTGCCGATAGTTTGAGAAGTTATACTCATTTTTTGGATCATCTTTACATAGTTTAGATAGTGGGGTATTGGACCCAGACTTATTGAGAATTTGTCCCATTTTTTCACTCTCTCAATATCTCCTTTTTTCTTTAACCTTACGGTACAGATCCTTCACCCACCAGGTTCCTGACCTTGCCGTGGGGGATTTCCCCTCTTCAGAACCGGTCTAAGGCAGGTTGGTAGTAATGGAGAACCGATCTCAATACCTAGAGCTCTAAACGTTAAAACTCGCGAACTTAAACTAATCCTGACTGGGGACTTGAACCCCAAACCATAAATTAACCCTTGACGTTAACAGGTGCGTCCACAAGCCCAATAATATAAAAGTTGCCCAAGGCAAACAACAAATGAACCTCGAATACCCTTGACTTTAACCCCAGTTCTCTTACTTGTGGCACTCAGACAGGGTCGCGAGGAGACCGTCAGAGGGCTTTCGATAAGCGAAGTGATCGGACAGGAGTCCGGCTACCCAACAGGGCCCTACCGTCTCAGGTAGTCGTTGTTCCAGTCGATCGCTCACGCCGCTTGCTAAACCTCATCTTGGACTACTGGCTGGCTCGCTAAATTGTTAACCCGATTTTGAATTCCCACTTCCGTCTGCTGTAAATCACATAGTGCCACAGGTTAATTCAAACGTGTTTATTTAGCAATATATCGCTAGGGAGAAACCTCCTTACTCTCTGGCAGAGTCCGCGGCGGGGTTCTTTGAGGTACAGAGGGGCCAGACAGTAATTTATACAAACATTGTCACGCACGCTTTAATGAGTCAGGCGCCGGAGTTCTTGGTTGAGCAGGAAACGGACAAAGGGCTACTGCAGATGGACAAAGAGCAGCCTCACACCCTAGGTTCAGCTAATCGTTTTGCAATCGGGTGAGACAAAGGCAGGTATCAACTTTATTGTTTGAGACAACCTTACCATTTCCCGTTAAGATTGACCATCATCTCCATAGTCAAACATAACCAATTAAGTTCCAGAAAAAGCAATTACCACACAGCACCCAGCCCAGGAGAGCAGTGCTGTGGCTGTTCTGGCCTGAAGGACACTTCTTAAAATCAGTATTTCAAGCAGCCATAATTGTCATCTGTTTTAAGATATGAATACAGTTATAGTTGATTAATCCTCCACCTCCTCAATACCACCCAGTTTAATATTATCTACAATCTTACTGACCACACCACCAACATTCTCATACAAATCTTTCACATAAATAATTAAGATATAAACAACAGCAGACCCAGCACTGGTCCCTGTGGCGCACATCTGGTTTCAGGCCTCCACTCTAAAAAGTTACCCTTTGTCCCCTACCATTAAGCCAATATTGTGTCCATTTGACCAGATCACCCTGGATCCCATGTGATTCAACTTCCAGACCAGCCAACCATGCGGGACATTGCCAAAGGCCTTGCTGAAGTCCATGTAGACAACATCTACCACTCTTCCCTCATCTATCTTCTTGGTCGTCTTCAAAAAAAAATCGACCATTTTCGAGAAACTCAATTCCCAGAGACAGAGCCATGCCGACCATCCATACTCAGTTCTTGCCTTTCCTAATGCAGGTAGATCCTGTCTCTCAGAACCCCCTCCAATAACTGTCCCACCACTGATGATAGTCCCACCAGTCTGTAGCTCCCAGACTTTTCCTTGCAGCCCTTCTTAAATGACAGCACAACATGAGCCTCACTCCAGTCTTCCGGACCCTCACCCGTGGCTTTCGATGAAACAAGTATCTCCACAAGGGGCCACACAATGTCTTCCCGACCTTCCCACAATGTTCCAGGATACACTTGGTCAGGCCTCAGGGCCATATCTACCTTTGTGCATTTTAAGATCTCCAGCACCTCCTCCACTGTCATGTGGTCTCTTCTCAAGACATCTGTGTACCGAGTTCCCTGTGATTCACGTCATTTTCCACGGTAAATAAAAAAGAGAAATAAGTGTCCAGGACCTCATCGATATCTTATGATTCCACATATAGGTTACCTTGTTGATCGTTAAGGAGCCCTGTTCACTCCCACTAATTACGTTGTATTGTAAATGTGTGCCTGGTTCTTGGGATCGGTGTGGGACTGAATGTCCCTGCTGTCTGACACTGTGGGACTGGTGAGCTGTCGGTGTCTCTGTGCTCTGTAACGTACCTGGTGTGTGAGAGATGGAGCGGCTGCTCTGTTCCTTGTGCCTCGGGAGGAGGGAACATCAGAGTTGATTGAAGTCCCTCCCTGTGGGATGGAAAAGGAAACGGGATCAGTGAGAGAGAGGTAAAAGTCAGCCGGCTGTGTGAAGCGGCCGGTGCTGTCAGTGCCAGTGTGTAAGGCCGCTGCAGGGCTGCAGCTCTCAACTTCTGCCGACCAGCAGAGGGCGGCAGCCCTGCAATAAGTGAGGGACACACACACCACCACATCTTGGCACGGATCCGGGAATGGGACCGTCCATGGAGCAGGGAGATTTACACAGCTCGCATTTCCACTCACCCCTCCTGGCGGATTCGCCGCTCAACCGGAGCCAAACAGCCGCTGTTTAAACTGTGTCCCCCACGCTTCTCACCAGGAGTTCTGAAAGAAACTGCAGAGTTGTGGACACATCCCAACGCATCACGGACACCAGCCTCCCTTCCTTGGACTCTGTCTTTACCTCTTGGCGAAGCAGCCAGGATAATCAAAGACCCCACCCTCCCGAGACATTCTCTCTTCTCTGCTCTTCCATCGGGTTGAAGATACACGACCCTGAGGGCACATACCACCAGACAAGGACAGCTTCTACCCCACTGTGATAAGACTATTGAACGGTTCCCTTATACAATGAGATTGACTCTGACCTCACAATATACCTTGTTGTGACCTTGCACCTTATTGCACTGCACTTTCTCTGTAGCTGTGACATTTTACTCTGTACTATTATTGTTTTTACCTGTACTACCTCAATGCATTCTGTACTAACTCGATGTAATTGCACTGTGTAATGAATTGACCTGTACGATCGGTTTGAAATACAATCTTTTTACTCTACCTCGGTACAAGTAATAATAATAAAACAATACCAACCAGACTCTCCTTGTAAAACAGCCCCCAACCTGAGTGCCTGGCTCTGTGTCCACTACACACTGTCCAGTAACAAGACACACGGAGAGACTTGAACCAAACCGAGGTCTTTCCCTCCTGGTCTGGGGAGAAGGAAGCAGCAGTGACCGTCACCGGCAGCTCCTTCCCACTCCGCCTCCCCCGCCCTGTCCACCCCATCCCAGGAACGGCCTCTCCCTCCCCACTCACACCATGTTCCTGGCCCAGTCGCTGCTCCCCTCTACCTCTTCCCCCGAGCAGCCACCTCCACTGCCCCGGTTCCGGACTCCATGCCGGTCCCTGAGCCCATCTGCGGAGCCGCTCCCTGAGCGATGCGCTGCTGGAAGGAGGCTACTGTCAGCGCGCTGCCCCCCGGCCGGGAGCTCTCCATTCCCGGCTACTTTAAACCCGCTCCCGCCGCTCGCTGAGGGAATGGCGCACACAGGCGGAGCTGCAACACGCAGCCCATATGTTCTGCGGCCCGCTGTCAATCAGGGGCGGGGATGGGGCTAAGCAGCGCATGCGCTCCTGTTCGCCTGACGTCACATAGCGAAGCCCAGCTGGACCTTTCCCTAGTTCACTTTGGTCAGAGTCTGAGCGAAGAGTCCGGGGCTGGGGGAGGGACAGGGCGGCTTTACACCTGGGACCCTCCGCTGTAAAACACGTCACTTGAGATCGTTCTCTGCAAAATGTTTCGGCTGTTCATGAAGATGAACACGAAGTCCCTTTTCGGGAGACTGTCCCGTCCCGGGCTCACTGCGGACACGCCTGTTCCACATTCCGGATATAAAATGAACTGATCACTGCGACACCAAATTCTTTGTCGCTTTTACATTTTATTGTTCAAATTTCTCCGGTATTTCCAGTTAACCTTGAAAGCAGACAACCCATCTCCCCGTGGGGGAATTGAATTCCGGTCTCCTGCGTGACAGGCGGGGATACTAACCACTGTACTAACGAGGAACCGACAGGTGTCTGCGGACTTTCATGCCGATGTCAGTTTACCGGAGGGTTCACAGCATCACCCCCCTGTTTGTTCGTTGATAATTAACTGGCATCTTGCAGAAACCCAACTCACTGTGTGATCAGAGCGGTCTCAGGATTCTCCAGCGATTCAGTCACTTATTGTGTTCAAGGACTGGCCGGAGGTGCGGCCCTCATTAGGGCCAAGCTGCGTGTGGTTGGAAAGGATATTTCTAATTAGGAATTTTTTTTAGTTGAGGTATGTGTGAGGCAGGAAACGATTTGTTACCCTTTGACTATCTCAGGGGTCGACTCTCACTTCGGTCCGATCTCGGCTGAATAATTACTGGACGCTGTGTGACTCCGGTCTGCTGGAGGATGGCGGGTCTTGGTCACAGAAGTCAAACAGCACTGGAGACGGTTCAGTACCTGCATCTCCTGCAGCATCCTGACGCAGTATGTTGACAGGCCGACTAGAGGGAATGCCATGTTGGATCTAGTTTTAGGAAATGAACCGGGACAGGTGAAGGATCTATTGGTGGGTGAGCATTTGGGGGACAGTGACCATGGCTCCATAACCTTTAAAATTGTCATGGACAGGGACAGGTGCAGAGAGGACAAGAGGTTTTTCAATTGGGGAAGGGCTCACTACGAGGCTATAAGGAGAGAACTTGGGAGTGTAAATTGGGATGTCCTGTTTGAAGGAAAATGTACCATGGGGATGTGGTCGATATTCAAGGATCTTATGCACGATGTTAGGGATAAATATGTCCCGGTGAGGCAGAGAAGGAATGGCAGGGTGAAGAAACCGTGGGTGACGAGAGAGGTGGAACGACTTGTTAGGGAGAAGAAGGTAGCATACGTGAGGTATAAGCAGCAAGGTTCATACAGGGCCCGTGAAGAATATAGGGTAGCGAGGAAAGAACTTAAGAAAGAGCTGAGGGGAGCTAGAAGGGGACATGAAAAGTCTTTGGCTAGTAGGGTTAAGGAAAATCCCAAGGCCTTTTTCAAGTACGTGAAGGGTAGAAGGATGGCTAGGGTGAAGATAGGTCCGATTAAGGACAAAGGTGGGAAAATGTGCCTGGAGGTGGCGGAAATGGCAGAAGTTCTGAATGAGTACTTCTCTTCGGTATTCACCAGGGAGAGGGGTCTTGATGATGCGGAAGGGAGTGCTGGTATGGGTAATGTTCTCGAGGTTGTTGATATCAAGATAGAGGATGTGTTGAAGTTGTTAAATAATATTAAGACAGATATATCTCCGGGGCCTGACGGGATTTTCCCCAGGCTGCTTCGAGAGGCTAGGGAGGAGATTGCTGAACCGCTGGTAAGGATCTTTGAGTCCACGTTGTCTACGAGGGTGGTGCCGGAGGATTGGAGGGTTGCGAATGTTGTCCCCTTGTTCAGAAAAGGTAATAGGGGTAGGCCAGGGAATTATAGACCGGTGAGTCTCACGTCTGTGGTGGGTAAGCTGTTAGAAAGGATTCTAAGGGATAGGATTTATGAACACCTTGAGAATCATGGACTAATTAGGGACAGCCAGCATGGCTTTGTGAAGGGAAGATCTTGCCTCACAAGCCTGATAGAGTTCTTTTAGGAGGTGACCAGGAAGATTGATGAGGGCAGTGCGGTGGCTGTGGTTTACATGGATTTTAGTAAGGCATTTAATAAGGTTCCTCATGGTAGGCTTCTTCAGAAGGTCAGAGGCCGAGGGATCCAAGGAAGTTTGGCTGTGTGGATTAGGAATTGGCTTGCCTGTAGAAAGCAGAGGGTTGTGGTGGAAGGAGTGCCCTCGGATTGGAAGGCAGTGACTAGTGGTGTCCCGCAGGGATCGGTTCTGGGACCTCTACTTTTTGTGATATTTATAGATGACTTAGATTGAGGAGGTGGAGGGCTGGGTTAGTAAGTTTGCGGACGACACTAAGATAGGCGGTGTTGTGGATCGTGTGGAGGGCTGTCGGAGCTTACAGAGGGATATTGATAGGATGCAGAGCTGGGCTGACAAGTGGCAGATGGAGTTCAATCCGGAGAAGTGTGAGGTGGTACGCTTTGGAAGGACAAACTCCAGGGCAGAGTACTGGGTAAATGGCAAGGTAATTGGCAGTGTGGAGGAGCAGAGGGATCTGGGGGTTCATATTCACAGTTCATTGAAAGTTGCCTCACAGGTGGAAAGAGCAGTTAAGAAGGCCAATGGGATGTTGGCTTTCATCGCGGGATTGAGTTTAAGAGCCGCGAGGTGATGATGCAGCTTTACAAAACTCTAGTTAGGCCACACTTAGAGTACTGTGTTCAGTTCTGGTCGCCTCATTATAGGAAGGATGTGGAGGCATTGGAGAGGGTGCAGAGGAGATTTACCAGGATGCTGCCTGGATTGGAGAATATTGAATATGAGGAGAGGCTTAGGGTGCTAGGGCTTTATTCACTGGAAAGGAGGAGGATGAGAGGAGACATGATAGAGGTATATAAAATATTGAGAGGAATAGATAGAGTAGACAGTCAGCGCCTCCTTCCCAGGGCACCAATGCTCAAGACGAGAGGTCATGGCTTTAAGGTTATGGGTGGGAGGTTCAGGGGAGATGTCAGAGGGAGGTTTCTCACCCAAAGAGTCGTTGGTGCATGGAATGCACTGCATGGGGTGGTGGTGGAGGCAGATACATTGAACAGGTTCAAGAGCTTGTTGGTTATGCATATGGAGGAATGTGAGATGGGGGATATGCGGGAGGAAGGGGTTAGGTAGTGTGAGGGTGGTCTGATGGACGCCACAACATGGTGGGCCGAAGGGCCTGTTTTGTGCTGTATGGTTCTATGGTTCTATGGTTCTGTCATCGAGCGATGGTGGTATAGTGGTGAGCATAACTGCCTTCCAAGCAGTGGACCCGGGTTCGATTCCCAGCCATCGCAGGTTATAGATTTTTTAATCTCCTCAGAACACGATCTGTGCCGATCACGAGGGGCCGAGCGGTCTGCTGCCGCTAACTCGCGTGAGGCTTCCTGGGTTCATTTAGTTCGTTCAGTGAGTGTAAAAGACATCCCATTGCAAATTCATTAATTATTATTCACTGTGGGCAGGTCACTGGATCAGGGAAGGAATTTCTGTCCCCCACCTATTCCCGGGAAAAAGTTTGAACGAATAAGTGCAGCTCCCTGCTGTCACTCTGTCCCAGATTCCCACGACAACCGAGGACACATCCCAGCATGTCCCAGGTGACGTGTTCACACCAAGTGACGTCAACTTGTTCACCCCCCCCCCCCTTCAGTCTGTGTTACCCTGTGGGATTTCTCCCCTCAGTCCCCCTCCGTTACCAGAGGAACTTTAACCTGCTCTTCTCTACTCACAGTCGTAGGGTTCTGCAGCACATAAACCGATACTTTGGCCCATCATGTCCATGCTGACTATCGTACCAATCCAGAATAAACTCTCCTGCAGCACTTAGTCCGTTGTCTTCAGTGCCTTGACGATTCCAGGGCTCGTCTGGATACTTGTCAAACACCGCGAGAGTCTCTGCCTCCAGCACCCACTCATAGGGGTGGGCTTCAGATTTCAACCACCCTCTTCGTGGGGAACTTCTTCCTCTGATGCCCTCGGTGAAAGGCATGTCTGCAATGGGGAGAGGTTCTTCACCATCTCCGCCCCAGATTATATGAGATAACTCTACAAGGTCCCCGTCACCCTCATCCTCTCCAATGAAAACACCACAATGTATTCAGTTCCTGCTCATAACTGAAGCGCTCCACCTCAGACATCATCCTGGTGATTCGCCCGCACCCTTTCTTGTCCATATAGGGCTTCCATCACTCCCTGTGCTCGACGAGAATATCTTACTTTTACGGCTGACCAGCCTGGATTTTTGTTTTGTTTCCCATCTTTTGTGTCTGTGTGCAAGAAGTCTGGATTCTCTCTTCAGTGATAAATTGCTGTTTACGACGTAGTAAATAGCAGAGAGCGGTTTCGATCCATCGACCTCTGGGTCATGGGCCCAGCCTGCTGCCACTACGCCACTCTGCTATTGGGTAAACATTGTGTGATGTTGCTGTGCTATGAATGTTCCGCCTTCTCTTCCATTATCTGTAGTTCTCGATTCTTTTCACAAGATCACAAGATCACAAGACAAGGGAGCAGAAGCAGTCCATTCGGCCCATCGAGTCTGCTCCAAGGAATGGGAAATAGAAATGAGAAATGGGGAATGGGGGAAGAAGAAGAAGAAGAAGAAGAAGAAGAAGAAGAAGAAGAAGAAGAAGAAGAAGAAAAACACTATTCTAATCCCAATTTCCGGCCTTATCCCCATATCCCTTGATATCCTGACTATTTAGATATCTATCTATCTCCTCCTTGAACGCCCCCACTGATCTGGCCTCCACTGCTGTACGCGGCAAGGAGGTCCACAAATTCACCACCCTCTGGCTAAAGAAATTTTTCCTCATCTCTGTTTTGAAACTGTACCCTCTAATTCTAAGAGTGTGCCCTCTGGTCCTGGACTCACCCACCAAGAGAAACAGCCTAGCCACATTTACTCTGTCCTTTCCTATCAATATTTTAAAGGTCGCTATGAGGTCCCCTCTCATTCTTCTGTACTCCAGTGAGTACAGTCCAAGAGCCGACAAACGCTTCTCATACGTAAGCCCTTTCACTCCTGGAATCATCCTCGTAAATCTCCTCTGAACCCTCTCCAACGTCAACACATCCTTCCTAAGATGTGGGGCCCAAAACTGCGCACAATATTCCAAATGAGGCCTCACTAGTGCCCCGTAGATCCTCTTCAACACGTCCTTACTTTTATACACTACACCTCTCGAAATGAATGCCAACATAGCATTCGCTTTCTTCACCACCGATCCGACCTGGTGGTTAACCTTTAAGGTATCCTGCACGAGTACCCCCAAGTCCCTTTGTACTCCCGTGCTTTGGATTTTCTCTCCTCCTAGATAATAATCTGCCCGCTTATTTCTGCTTCCAAAGTGTACAACTGCACATTTCCCTACATTGAATCTCATCTGCCATTTCCTTGCCCATTCTCCTAAACTGTCTAGGTCTCTCTGCAACCTTCCTATCGCTTCAATACTCCCTACTCCTCCCCCTATCTTGGTGTCATCCGCAAACTTAGCCACGAAACCATTTATTCCATCATCCAAATCGTTAATGTACAAGGTAAAAAGGAGCGGTCCCAACACCGACCCCTGCGGCACACCACTAGTAACCGGTAACCAACCAGAACGAGATCCTTTTATTTCCACTCTTTGTTTCCTGTCAACCAGCCAATGCTCCACACATTCTGTTATCCTACCCGTAATTCCATGACCTCTCATCTTATTAATCAGTCTCTTGTGAGGCACCTTATCAAAGGCCTTTTGAAAGTCTAAATACACAACATCTACCGCCTCTCCCTTATCCACCTTGCCTGTGCTTTCTTCAAAAAACTCCAATAGGTTGGTCAGGCAGGATCTTCCCTTCACAAAACCATGTTGGCTAGGACCTATCTTGCCTTGCGCCTCTTAGGTATTCCGTAACCCCGTCTTTGAGGATAGATTCTAATAACTGTCCCACCACTGACGTCAGACTAATAGGTCTGTAATTTCCTTTATGCTGCCTCCCACCTCTCATACAACGGAACTACATTTGCGACCCTCCAGTCCTCCGGAACCACGCCGGAATCTATCGATTTCTGGAAAATTATCGCCAATGCCTCCACTATCTCTGAAGCCACCTCCTTCAGAACCCGGGGATGCACCTCATCCGGTCCGGGAGACTTATCAGTCTTTAGCCCATTTAGTTTTCCTAGCACCTTTTCTCTAGTAATCTTAACTGAACTCAATTCTATTTCGTGAGACTCCTGACTAACCGGCACATTGCTGATGTCCTCCACGGTGAAGACCGATGCAAAAAATTCATTTAATTCCTCTGTCATCTCTCTATCGTCCATTATAATAGCTCCTGCACCGTTATCAATTGGTCCTATATCAACCCGTGTCTCTCTTTTACACCTTATGTATTTAAAAAAACTCTTAGCATCCTTTCGAATGTTATCCGCCAACTTCCTTTCATAATTCATCTTTTCTTTCCTAATGACCTTCCTAGTTTCTCTCTGCAGGTTTTTAAAAGCTTCCCAGTCTTCTGTTTTCCCACTAATTTTTGCTTCTTTGTACGCCACCCCTTTTGCTTTTATTTTAGCCTTCACCTCTCTCTTTATCCACATTTGTGCCTTTTTTCCATTAAAAACCTTTTTCCTTGGAATATATCTATCCTGCAATTTCCTTATTTCCTGTAGAAATTCCTTCCATTTCTCCTCTGCCGTCGCTCCAGCCAGCTTACTCTTCCAATCAATTAGGGCCAACTCCTCTCTCATACCATTGTAATTTCCTTTGTTCCACTGAATTATCGATACACCAGTTATCAGTTTCTCCTTCTCAAACTTGAAACTGAACTCAATCATATTGTGATCACTGGTTCGCAGTGGTTCCTTTACGGTTAGTTCCCTACTCACCTCCGGTTCATTACACAGCACCCAATCCAAAACAGCCGATCTCCTGGTGGGCTCTTCAACAAGTTGCTCTAGAGAAACGTCCCCTAGACATTCCACAAACTCACTCTCCTGAATACTACCGCCATTCTGGATTTCCCAGTCCACCTTCATGTTAAAATCCCCCATAATTATCTTCACATTGTCACTCTGGCATGCTTTTTCTATCTCAAACTGCAACTTATCGTCCACTTGCTGACTGCTATTAGGGGGGCCTATATATGACTGCTACTATTGTCCTTTTACCCTTGCTATTTCTTAGCTCCACCCACAAGGATTCCACCTCCTCTGACCCAATATCCTTCCTTTCTATTGATTTTATATCACTACTAACCATCATTTCCACACCTCCCCCTCTGCCTACCCGCCCATCCTTCCTATACACTGTGTACCCCTGGACATTCAGTTCCCAATCACATCCATCATAAAGCCATGACTCGGTGATTGCCACAATGTCGTATTTATTAACCTGTAGTTGTGCCACTACGTCATCTACTTTATTCCTAATGCTACGTGCTTTTAAATATAGTACGTTTAGTCCAGTATCTGCTATTAATTTTGTTGTACTTCTATGGTTCAGCAGATTATCCTGGCTTTCCACCTGTCTATCCTTCTTACCATCGTCACTACATACTACCTTAGACGTGTTCCTATATACCTCATCCCCTATCCTAACATTCTGTATCCTAACATCCTGACTTGTTGTACTTCTATTATTCAGCAAATTATCCTGACTTCTCACCTGCCTGTCCTTCTTGCCATCCTCATTGGACTTGTTTCTATAAACTCCCTCCTTTACCTTAGCATCTTGTAACCTAACATCCTGGTTTCCAGCCCCCTGCCAGATCAGTTTAAACCATCCCCTACAACTAAATCAAATATTCCCGCCAAGATATTGGAACCTCTGGAGTTTAGGTGCAACCCATCCTTAGCGAATAGGTCATGCCTCCCCCAAAAAAGGTCCCAATTATCAAAGATCTGAAGCCCTGCCCCCTGCACCAGTCACTCAGCCACGCATTCATCTGCCAGATCTTTCTATTCTTCCTATCATTGACACGTGGCACAGGTAGTAATCCTGAGATTACTACCCTTGAGGTCCTACTTCTCAACCTTCTCCCCAATGCCTTGTATTCCTCCTTCAGGACTTCTTCTCTTTTTCTACCTATGTCATTGATACCGACATGTACCAAGACTTCTGGCTGCTCACCCTCTCCCGTCAGAATATTCTGGACCCGGTCCGTGATATCCCATACCCTGGCGCCAGGGAGGCAACACACCATCCGAGACTCATTGTCGCTATCACAGAATCTGCTGTCCGTACCACTTACTATAGAATTCCCAATAACCACTGCATTTCGCTTCCTCCGCTGGACCACAATACCAGGCACGGTGCCACGGTCCCAGTTGCTGAGGTCTTCCTCTATCAGGTCATCCTCTCCAACCGAATCTAAAATGAGATATCGGTTTTTGAGGGGGACCGCCACAGAGGTGCTGTCTACAAACTCTTTATAACTCCTATCTATTTCCTGCTCGCTCTCCCTAACCAAACGAAGGTCATCGAGCTACAGCTCCAGACTCTCAATCCGTTCCTTGAGGAGCAGCATCTCGGTGCACTTTGCGCAGATGTAGTTATCGGGGAGTCTGGTAGTCTCCCAGGGTCCCCACATTTGACACTCCAAATATAAGACCAACCCTAGATGCATCTTGCTGAATACCACTGAGTTCAACAAATAAACTAATAACTTACCCCCTCTCTATTAGTCCCGCCTCTTTCCCAAGCCCGTTGAGCCAAAGCCCAACCCACTCTGCTCCGTCTCACTCCACTGCCCGCTCCGACGCTGCCCGTTAGATATGTTGGTCTGCTAGTTAAATCGCCCGCGCGCTTCCGAGTGACGTCACGCGCCTGCGCAGTCACTCGCCGCTACCCCGAACGCTAGAAAGAAAAAAAAATCGCTCCCCGTTAATTTCCGGCACTCTCCGCTCTCTGGTCGCCGACTTCCCTTTCTTTCCTGACATAACGCTTCTGCGCTTCCCCTGTCTCTCTGTCTTCCTTTCCCTGTTCCTTACTTCCTGCCCCATCCGGTCACTATCGCTGTGCTGTCTGTGCTCTCTCCCGGTCGGATGTCTCGTTTCTGACACTTCAGCAAAGGCTGTCTTTTTTTATTATTTCATTGACCCTGTTACTGCGGCCCTGCTGTCGAACATTCTGTTTATCCCGCCCTATGTGTTTTCCGTGTTCCGGATATAACCGTCGGCGAATTAACGGCGGCACCAATTCCCAGAGCAACGCTGCCAGACCGGGCAGTGACAAGTGGGGAGAAGCGGGGTGCTGCAGGGTCCAGTTTACTGATCTGGCAGAGGAGTGACGGAGATCACAAGGCTGATCTCCCGGGCTGAGGATCCCCACTGCACTCCAGGTGAGATGACTCCTGCTGTGTCCCAAATGTGGGACACTCGACTGTAAAATGTGTGGTGCTGGGGACGGTGTTCGCGGTCTCCCTGATCTTCAGTCAATCCTGGAATTACATTCAACTTGTTCTGACCTTATCCCCCGCATGTCCTTTGTCCCCTGTCGTAACGGAGACGTTCAGCGTTCAGAACTGGACTGAAGCTGCTGCCCGTCTCGTCAATTCTATCGGCTCCGCCTCTCCAAATGACTGTTCAGTCTCCTGATCTTTTACCTGCACAATCTGTTGCCCGCTCAGACCTCTGACCTGTGCTCTCTTCCGCCGAGGCTTTGTACCTATGCCGGCAAGGGCGAGTTTCTGACTCTCCCACATCGGTCGGTTTAGTAACAGGCCGGCGTGTGGCTATCCCACGCGTGCCCAGAGCCACGAGCTTCACTCTGGCCACTCTGGCACAAAACGACCATTCGTCATCCCCGGGATACTTTCTCCTCACCCCGTGTCTTTGCCAGTAAGGCTCAGATCCCGAAATCAATGTATCACTGAAAGGTTGATAATAACCAAAGAGGAGGATGTCTGGGAGATGGCCGGAAGATTGGAAGTGATTTATCATTAGACATCACTTTCCCAGCTCTCTGGGGTTCTGGACGACATCGCTTTTCTCCAGGAATTTCCGCGCATTATTCAACATTCAATATCAACAGCGTGGAGATGCCGCGGATTGATCCTGCGACCTCATGCATGCAAAGCATGCGCACTCCCACTGAGCTACATCGCGGATACAAGGGAGCAGTTTTTTACAGACAAGAGGTTGCAGATGCTGGAGTCTGGAGCAACCAGAAATCTGCTGGAGGGAATTAGCGGTCGAGCGGCATCTGTGGGAGGAAAGGAATTATCGACGTTTTATGTCGAAACCCTGCATCAGGACTGACGTGGGGACTTGATGCGGGATTTGACTGGAAACGTCGACAATTCTTTCCCCACACAGTCGCTGCTGGACCCGCTGAGTTCCCGCAGCAGATTGTTTGTTGTTGTCGCTTTGGAAGAAAGAATCCCCCCACACCCACCTCGCGGCGGACCCGTGTTTCTCCCGCTGGGCATAAATCATTGCTATTGAAACTTAATGATAGCTGCTGTGTCAGGCCATTCGGTTCCTCGTGTCCTTGGTCCCTCGTGACTGCGCCCCCGTCCAGTAAGTTCATGGTTGATCATCCAAGTTCACTTCCCTGTTCCATCTTTTCACCTCCCTCTGTTTAACGTCAGATATTATTCAGATTCGAATTGAATGATCAAAGCCCAGAAAACAAACAGATGAAGCACAACATTAGACCCAACCAGTTCCAGGGACGTTGCTTTACGAAACTCGCACATCCCGGTGAAAGGGAAGCGAAACATTCGGACTTCGGACGTGAGACCCCGCAGGAAGGGCTCCCACTGAACCCACTGTTGCAGCAGCAGGGATCGGCCGCCTCCGGACAGCGCAGTGTTACCCAGCTGACAATTACACGCACATCAAATGCTGCCGGATCGCCAGCGTCTCTGGGTGGGCTCGAACCACCAACCTTTCGGTTAACAGCCGAACGCCCTAACCGATTGCGCTACAGAGACACTCTGAAGGAAGCGGGAATAAATGGGCCGTTCTCGGCTTGGGAGACGGTGACCAAGGACCGGTGCCGGGACCAGGCTTTTCACAGCCTGCATCAATGGTTTGGATCAGAGTGTCACGGACAATATGAAGCAGAAAATGATGGAAACACTCTGCAGGTCGGACAGCATTTGTGGAGAGAGAAAAAAAGGTAGCGTTTAAGGTGGACGGATGAAGTGTCTTCGACCTTAAACGTTAACTCTGTTTCTCTCTCCACAGTTGCTGCTCGACCTGCTGAGTTTTCCAGCATTTTATGTTCTTACTTCAGCTTTCCAGCATCTGTAGTTTGTTTGACTTTCACGGACAATATGTCCAGGTTTTCTGATGACACAAAACCTGGTTTCAGTGCGGGCTGTGAAGAGGATGCGGAGAGGCCTCAGGGAGATATCGTCAGGCGAAGGGAATGGGCGTCGGTATGGCGGATGGGAAGTAATGTGCACCATTAGGAGGTGCTTTAGAGACAGGATTTTATTTAATTGTGCGCGACCGAAAGGTGTTGGTGTCCTCAGGATCCTGGGAGTCCTTGCACACAAAACACTGACCATTAACATACAGGGTCGGTGCGCAAGCAGGAATCAAAGGGTACGTCAGACTTTATTTCAGAGAGATTTGGTATCGGAGTAAACACGTCTCACTGGAATTACACAGGGCCCTGGTGAGACGGGACCATAATATTGTGACATACGAATCAGGAGCAAGAGTATGCCACTCGACCCCTCCGGTCAGCTCCTCCATTCCTTGAGACCACGGCTGATCTGATTGGATCCGGCCGGTGACCTTTCACCCCCTGCTGATTAACTATTTAACCACCTTTCCCTTTAAAATATTGACAGACTCTGCTTCCACCGCCCTTTGCGGAAGGGAGATCCAAAGTCTCCCGGCGTCCTGTGTTCAGGTGCGGCCCCTACCTGAGGAAGGATACACCTGTGACCGAGGGGGGCGCAGCAATGGTTTATCGGGTCTGTCCCGTGAGGAGAGGTTCAGCAGCGTGGGCCGACACTCTCTGGAATTCAGTAAGTAAAAGTGATCACATTCCTCCTCACACACCTTGGAACCACAGGTTCGGGATCGGAACCAAAGAGTGAACCTCAGTAATGAGACTGTTGGAGTGTTTCCTGTCTGGAAGGAGCAGGATGGAGCTGTTGGAAAGCTGTTCCATCCTGCTGATATGTACAGAGATCAATCTCCATGTCAACACATACCAACAACTGACATTTGGAAACATAAACAAGCAGCATCGTATCTGTTGTTAAATGACAGCAGGA